>NC_056749.1:748878782-748908782 GCF_019279795.1 Protopterus annectens | reverse complement strand
TCACACTAACTCCTGTGAGAAAATCCGCAGTGATCCCTGCACAGCAGGCTGTAGCTTACAGAAGTATTCAATTACCCCAGGGGAATGGCCCAAAATGCTCATATTACAGATAATATTTCACAAAGCTGTAAAGGGATTGTAATTATCCACATGACTGCTATAATAATGTTTGTTTAGACTACTGCTTAAATGTGTATATTTTTAAGGTGATACTGTGTTCCTGTCAATTTTTCAGAATATATTGATGTATTAAAGCAAAAAGCTATCAACATCAGCAATTGTTCACTATATTTGGATAGATTCCAGATGGCTTCAAGGAACTTCCATATGGATTAGAAAGCAGTTCTACATGCTTATATTTATATTTCAAATTTCAGGTGAATCAAAGATCTGTCATTTTCAGTCACAAATCCTTTGCTGAGGCAAACTGTAAACCTGCATTCTGAATTACTGTTTAACTATACATCAGCACACTGACATCTCAGACCTGAGTTGAGAAAACATGCTGCATTTAAACGATCTTATTAAGGGTTTGCGAATCACTCACTTCATTTAATAAATATGTAACAAAGAAATCCTCTGAAGCTTTGCATTTAATCACCTCTTAGTAATTGGCATGTAGTCTGCCTTCAAGACTCACAGAACAGAACAATTTCTGAAAATCTATAATTACTGAAAACAGATATACTTCAACTGGATTGGCAGGAAACTCTGAAGGAATTTAATTTTCACTCAGTTTTGAAATGTAACAGCTAATCATTTATAGCATATATCCATGTGTCATGCAGGCTTACATCGTTTATCTTAAAAGTAGGTACCAAAGCTACCCTCCTGACTTTTGCAAGAATATGTATTTCAGATCTGTTCCTATATTGGAATGAAATTCAATATTGCAAATTCACAAATTCTTGAAGTAGGAAAGATTTCATTCAAGTGAATAGTATTATATTTTTTCCTAGTTTTTCAACCATTTGTCCTACATCATGTTTTTTTATCCTTCTTATTTATTTTTTATTTATTGTTAAGTATTTTAGAAAATAATATGGTGCATTCCTCACTAAAAAGTATATGCATCAGCTTTTGTACTACGTACTTGATTTTGCATTCTCTGCATGCTTTTGTTTGCCTTTCATTCTTTATTTTTTTCTAGAAATCTCACTGGTGTAACATCTAAATGGGAGGAATGCCATTTTTTTTTCATCTACCAAGAAGTAAGTACAGTGACAAATTTCCTTTTGAATTTCCACAGGTTGTGAAAATATTGGATGTGCTTTTAGAACAGGTCTATGTTATAACAGTGAATGATCAAAAGATCGAACGCTGTTATAACAAACCGAAAACAGTGAAAACTTAAACGAGCAAGCTACCAGAACAGTGATTTTTTTTTTCCCAGGGGGAAAAAAATAGCTGTTCCCCCCAAAAAAAAAAAACGTACTAAATACTATTTTAAGTGGGGGGCTTTGCCCCCTACACCCCCCCATGTGGGGACTGTACCCCCACACCCCCCTACTTAAATATACCAACTCAGAGATCACACTACAGTTCCAAAAATGGCAAAGTGACGGAAGCAGCTAAGTGACTTCTTTCCCAGGGAAAGAATTTGCTTAAAAGCCGCTTCATTATTTTGCATTTTTGACATTTACAGTTCAACCAAGACGCATTCGACAGAATGCATCTTCGGTCTTCTGACAGGAACCCTTTTAGAACATGTAGTGGATTTCAAATACACACCTTGCCCCCGTTTGAAAATAAGGAAGCTGTACCCCACATCTAGTATCAGAATACTTTTTCATTTTTTCTTGAAGAGAAGAGACCCTTTTACCAACAGTATCAGCATTAACCATGCAGGAAACAGGAGGAGGAAGAACACTGAGGCATGTTCACATTTTCCAGCCAAGAAGCAATTCAGAAAGGTAAACTGTTGTAGTAGCATGTGGTGTTGCATGCTATACCTGAAGAAATTCTGAGACAAATGGTTTCCAAGGTTTCGCCTGTAAGATAACATATTGTATGCAACCTTCGAGAACACGATAAAATGTTTCAATGGCACCATTCTCCAGCCAGTGCTGTGCCATTTCAGTTACAACAAACACCATGTTCTATAATATGTGCTACTGTGGAAAGTTGACTATTCTGAGAAATTCAGTGAAAATAAGAATGCTACCTGGTAATTGGCATGCACCAGGAAATAATAGTCCAAAATGATTTTATTTTCTAACCTTGTACAGCATAACAAGGTTCTCTGAATTGCATATTTGTCAGTGAAGGTTCCTGCAATGGACAAATCAGCCTGTTCCCAAGGTCCATCAGTCACAGAGTTGATTATACTGTGGTAGAGGGGACATAGCTTACTTCATAGGTTCATAGGTTCATAGGTTCATACTAGGCTATCTGCCCGAGGGCATTTATAAGCCTAGCCCATTGTTTTGTGGCTTACGCCACCCCTTTAGTACGGGGAACTAAACCCATTATTTTGCTGTGCCTCTGTCGAGCAATGACACTGAGGTAATCCCTGGGGTATATCTGTGATCTCCCATCCATTGGTCAAGATTTTTCTTGAACAAGGCCAGTGAGGTGCTCTGCCTCACATGTACCGGGATTTTGTTCCACAGCATAGGGAGTCTTTGGGTGATGAATCTATCCCTCCAGCACGTCCTATTAATAGTCGTGTCAAGGTTTAAGTCTCCGCCCTTGTGGCTCTGATGGATCTGGATTTTTGAGGTGAAGCATATTCATCAAATCTGGGTTTGACATGGCCTTGTATGTTAGGCAAAGGTCACCTCTGAGCAAGCGGTAAGCGACTGAGTAGAGCTGAAGTTCTTTCAGTCGGGCAGCATAGGACAGATTTTTGAGACCCTTTATCCTTTTGGTGAGGAACTTTTGTGGCCTCTCCAGCTGCTGCAAGTGTCGGGTCAGATACATTCGAATGGGGCATTGTACTCAATCATTGGTCTGATGAGAGATGAGTAAAGGAGACTATGACCTCCTTGATCTAGATGAGAAACCCTTCATGATAAGGTGGGCAATGTAGAAGGTCTTCCTAACTACTTTAGCTACATGGGTGTCGAATGACAGACTACTATCAACCTGGGTCCCCAGGTCCCTGATAACTTCTTCTACGCTCAGTGGATTGCCACCTATTTGGTAGCTAGGGGTAACCTTGTTTTTCCGAAGGGTATGACTATGCATTTTTGGCATTTAACTTTACGGCGTGGCTCTGGCACCAGTTATCCGTTTCTGTGAGACCCTTCTGAAGGATATCTGTGTCAGATTTGTTTTCTACTATGGCCCAGTTTGCAGTCATCTGCAAACTTGGTCATAACCCTCCTGTGTTTGCTTGTACTTGAAGTAGATGCCAAACAAGAGTGGGCCCAGGACTGAGCCCTGTGGGACACCACTTGTGATAGGCTTTGAGTCTGACATGGCGCCAGCAACTCTGACCCTGTGGGTTCTGTCACTCAGCCAGTTTGCAACCCATCTTGTGATATATGGGTTGACATTTAAGCTGATGAGTTTTCAATGATACCTGAGTGGGGTATTGTATCGAAGGCCTTAGCCAGATCGAGGTAGGCTGTATGGACTGCCTTTCCCTCATCAATGGCTTTGGTGACTGTTTCAAAAAAGTCAACCAAATTTAAAAGGCATGATCTGCCTTTGACAAAGCCAAACTGGGTTGGATCCAAAGTCTGCAAATTCCCTATGTCTTTATTTATGAGGTCCATTATGATCCTCTCCATGGCTTTGCAGATAAGGCTTGTCAAACTAATGGGCGGTAATTTCCAGGGTCGGTGGAGGCACCGCCTTTGTGAAGTGGTACCACAGTTGCAGTCGCCACTCCTGGAGTGCGTATCCAGAGGTAAGACTTTGATTAAACAGCTGTCCTAGCTGTGGGTTTAATTCCTCATTGAGTTCATGGAGCACACAGCTGGGGACACCATCAGGTCCCATGGATGCTGTGTTTTTTGCTTTGGAGAGAGCAGTTTTCACTTGGACGCTGGAGATGTTTGGGGGCTGCAATCGTTTGGTATAGATATCCCTCCTTTTGGGGGGGAGGGGGGGGAGAAGTTTGCACTGAACCTGTCAGCCAGTATGTTGGCAATGTCTGTAGGATCAGTAATCTTCACATCATTTTGAACTAGCTCTGAGCATATCTGGGAGTTTCCTACCAGGTTTCTAACATAGCTAAAGAAAGCCTTATGATTGTCTTTTGAGTCTTTAGCTATGGGAGGTATTAGGGGTTTCTAACCCCACACAGATGTCTATCGTATTTATCAAAATCCATTTCAATTTTTTAATCAGTTTTAATAAAGGAAATGTGAAAGCCTGAAGTAATTTTTATTTTTCAGAAATTTTGGTCAGTGCAGAAAGTAGTCCTTTGAGAGGATGTTGACTGTGGCTTAAAGATTTTAAAGTTGCATTTACTTTTACATATTCTTTTTAGGAATATGCATGGAGGTTTATAATATAGTCTTCCTAGGCTCTTCAACTGACTTCTGGGCCAAGGAATGTAAAACCAAAAATGAACTGTGTCTTTCTTGTCTAATGCTCATCATCATTTTTATATAATAGAATGTTTCACATAATATTATTCTAATCAGCTAAAAAAATTAAAAAAAATTCTAATCAGCTGAAGTTTTCTCATCTACCACTCAGAGCTGAACCCTGAAATAATGACTTCCCAAAACAAAATAAAAAACTAGGATGTCAGCTTTCAAGCTTATAGATATTTTTGAACTAATTGGCTTCTTAAATGCAAATATATATATATATATATATATATATATATATATATATATATATATATATATATATTAAAAACGGACTTTGGCTTTTACTATTGAAAAACGGTTGGTACTTTTGTACTAGTCGACTTCCTACAGAAGCCAAATCCACACCCCCTCTCAGCTCTTCCATTGAAAAGCAAATACAAACATATCTTCCATTGTATATCAGCTTTCTCCAAAAAAAAACACTGAAGTGCCTTTCTGTATTGATATTACGATACAGAAAAAAAGAATGCAGTTATTCACAATCACGCCCCTTCACCCCACCCTTGCTACACAAAAGTGCAGGTACTCTGTCTATGATACCAGATAACAACATTCAACAAATACCCCAAAACATCAGAGTGTTAATGAAGGACAGAATATATTACTGCTTCTTCCTGCTACTTAGAACCACAGGGGTAGAGAGAACTGCAGGGTATCTAGTTTGAGGTGTAGACCAGTGGATCAAACACAGCAGCATGGCAGATATATCTTTGCAAGACAATGTGGCAAAGTGATTATCCCTGCTATCTATCAGCTATAAGGTGCATGTTTTAATTTTAATTCCCATCTGTTGTCAAGGTGGAGTTTGTGGATTATTTCTGTAACTGCAAGTGTTTGCTCAAGATATTCTGTTTTCCTTCCACTTCCCATGGACTTGTTGAAAATTCACTGCACTAAACCGGTTTCTACTGTTTGACATCCACCCCCCCCCCAGGAAACTTCATATCGATGAGATTAAACTACCTATCAATATGAAATTAATAACATTAGTGCACGTATTATTTGCATAGTAGCTACATTAACAGTGGGCAGGATTCATGAAGCCTCCGTGTAAGAGTTATAACTCTTACACGGAGGCTGCAGTTAAACGGAGTGATGTCAGCATGCTCTGCATATTGATGAGAGCTTGCTGAATCACACAGACTAACACGGTCTGTGTAAGACAATAGGGGGCATGTCCATAGGCCAAGCTCTGCAAGCGGACACGCCCTCAGAAGAGTAAAAGTGCCCAAAGTAAACACCCATGACAGAGTCCATGGAAATGTGAATAAACACAACACAACAAATGCCCCCACAGACTACGAACATAAAATGTACAAATGAACATCTTATAATTTTTTTTTTAAATGTAAATATGTTTGCCCGTGAGTGCAATCGTTTGCACGGGCGTGCCCGTAGTGCAGCCACAGTTAGCAGTCAGTGGGAAAGCATATAAGAACTAAATATGCAAAGTAAACCAAGAAGCAATAGCATAGCGGTAGAGATGTCAGCTGAAGAGCAGGTATTCATGGTTCGAGCCCCCACAACATCAATTTTTTTTTTTTTAGTTAAATAAGCACAAAACAAGTCCCTGACAAATATGTACACATATAAAATCAAAATTTATGTAAAATGTAATGAAATAGTCCATTTATTTTGAAGAAATCTGAGGTAACAAAACAATAGAAAATGCCAGATGTCCCTATAGCTGAGCTACAGTTTAACAAGGTGAGTGCATCTGCCCGTAGCTGAGCAGTGGTTTAACAGGTGCAAAATGAGTGCCCATAGCTGAGCAGTGGTTTAACAGGCGCAAAATGAGTGCCTGTAGCTGAGCAGTGGTTTCACACGCTGAAACTGTGTGACCCTAGCTGAGCTGAGCGTAATATGCGTGCTGACAGCCAAATGAGGCGTGAACCAGCACACCCCGTTTGCACGGAGCTGCGCACCGTGCTAACAAGCTAACCGGCGGGCAACGTTGAGCAAGGTGTAACAAAACTGCCTTTACACAGACACACCCCCTAGCCTGTCTAGACAGTCATAAAATATAAAAAGCAGTGTCCAGGTTCGAACCGAGAATACCATGCACCATAGTCAAGGTACTGAACCACTAAGCCACAACAGCTGTACTCAGAAATGCAGTAATAGCAAATATATAGGAATGAATAGAAAGTGGAGCATGACAAAGCAGGTTTTGTGAAGTGGATACAATTCCAAAATGGCCAATCACAGATAAGTGCGGGAAAAATGGCATATATAAGCCCCATAGGCGGGAATACACAGCATAAACGACTGTAGACCTGACTTGCAGCCAGAATGTCAGGTGTAGGTGAGGGTAGTTGCTTTCGAGCACAGAGGTGGGGCATTGAGGAGTCCAAATTCATGGTCTGGCTCCTAGTCCACAATCATGAGGCCCAACTCATGCAGGGCCAGGTCCTGTGGGGAGCATATAGGGCTGAGGCGTGGGACTGGTTGGCTCATGATCTCACCAGTGCCACAGGGATTCCAAGGACTGGTGAGCAGGTCCGTCACCACCATGCAGACCTGAAGAGATGCAAGCAGAACCAATTGAACCTTTGGATACAGGAGGCCCGGCAAATGCCCAACGCCCCACTACTGAGTAAGTTACATTTAATTATGTATGTAAGAAATTAAATTAATTGATATTATGGAGATGTGTATTCCAATATTACTTCATTTATATTACAGCTGCAGGTGTCCGTTCTGCGAACCGCAGAGCCTATGGCGATAGGCTGGTGCCATTTGCCCAGGCAGGTCAGTAATCCACTCCCAGTAACTGTAAAGAAATATCAAAGTATGACAGTTAGCAAAAGAGTGCAGTGTAGTCACTAAGTAATAAAATGTGCAAGTAACACTGTAAAAGTGTTTGCAAGTATTGCTTGATTAGAAAAGTGTGTTGCAGTCTGTAATCCAAACAGAAAAATGAAAATGTCTGAAATAAAGTCTGAAATAAAGATGCCCCACCTGTAATATAATAGTACACAACCTGCAGCAGGCTGAAAAGTACAGCTGCAGAAGATGAGCAAATCACATGTGTGAAATATATCCCTGTTGAAATACTGAAACATGACAGAAGTGAGACTGCTGGAAAGGATTGTAATAACTACAGGTAAAACATGTCAATAAAGCCTAGAAGTAAGTACCATCCTGAATAGTAAAATGAAAACAAGTGAGAGAGTGTGAGAAAGAGTTATGAATCCACCAATAAAGTAGTAAGAACCCCTGAATAAAGTATACTGCAGTCAGTACAGAATGAAATGAATGTGACAAGTAGAACCAAACTGCGAAATGTGTCCAAAGTGTTGCTGCAGCTGGAATGTGTATCCCAAAATCTGGATATGTTGCTCTCAGTCTGCAATATGCAGATAGTATGATTGTCTGAAATATCAAACATCCACAGTTGTCTATAGCTATATAAAACAAATGTAGCTGAACAAAGCCAGATGTGAACGTGTATGAATAACAATAAAATGTATATTGATGTAGCAGTAACAGTCCTATCACCAAATTGAAGTAGTTATCATATAGGAAACTGTAGTTAGAACAGTAGTGTGTATATATCTGTAGCTATTAGAAATGTACAGCATATGTATTGGTATTCGAAGGTGTTAATAATATTTTCTTCACCCCACCCTATAACCACATATAATCCATTCCACATGAAATTGGTATGTGCAATCACAATTAACACTCCTGGACATTTGTCCTGTTGGGTCATAAATATTTGCATGTCCGTTGATGCATCTGCCCTGTTCATACATCCAAACCTGATGGCCTGTTGCCATCAATCAACCCTGCATGTTGTTGGACTGTGTATTGCTGTTCAAATTATGCATGTGTTATGCTCGCTGTTCAATGGTGTGAATATCTGGGTGCTTGGTTAATGGGGATACTAATGCATGCTGTTACAACTAATTGCGAATGGTATTGTATGTTACTAACCCAAACTGTCATGACATAATGCAAAACATAGGACGACAGGGAAGGCGGGTTCCAGCGGACCAACCTCTCCCACCTCAGCTGGCGAGTGCACCTGGCACTAGTGCCCAGTCAGGACCCTCCTCTGGTGGCCCTGTGCCACCTGTCGGTGGAAGCGCTGCAGGGGATGGGGCCTGTCCCCCCTCTGCAAGCATGGCCAAAGGAGAACCACCACTCAACCTCCGTAGTGTCCGGACTGTGGTGCGTAGGGAGATCCAGGACTCTGTTCTTGGGCCCCTACGCCAGCTTGAGGCACAGGTGGCACAACTTACGGGCATGCCTGTTGCCTGGCCTACACAGCCCCCAGCACAGCCCCGTCCTGGGCAGTGAAGGAACAGTGGCAACTGCCCATGGGTGGGGATATCAGTTCCACTGTTGCCATCTGTGGGCTCATGGGCTCTGGATATCCAAACCTCCTTCCCAGTCAATTGTGTAACCCCCCCCCACACGTGTCATACACCGCCCCTGTATGCGTCTTGTTTGTCTTGTCTGTTGACCTACCCAACAAACCTCCCCAGCTATACCGACTTCCTTCACCTGACATACCACTCTCACCTGAAAAAAAAAAAAAGGGCACTCAGTACCCACAAAAAAATTATGCCCCATTCATAGCTGTCCATTCCGCACATATGTCTGCTGGACATGGAAACTATCAATTACAATTGGCTGTACAACAAGTATTATTGTTGTCCTTACACCTCTCTCAGGGGTGGAAGGTATCAAATGTCACACCAAATTACAAACATATGCACAGCTGTTGCTGATGAAGAAATGGGCAGCTATGGGCCTTACCTACATCCCTCCTGCAAAACACAAGCTTGTTTCCCTACAGTCTTACCCTCTTTGTGACCCCTTTTTCACCACTTTCCTGTCTCACCATTTTCATTTCTTTCAAAGAAAATAGCGCGGGTGTGCGCAAGAGTAAGCATGTTTAAGCGGTTGCAAGTGGGTGTGCGCGTGTGTCCGCGGAGCTGAACGCCAGTGCGCATGCGTGAGTTCCGCGCAAACCAGCGCTAACCCGGTTACAACTGCTTAAAAGTGCCTTAGGCACTCTGATTGACAGGTAATGTAGTCAGTTCAAAAGCAAAATAAAATCCCACTGTCAGTCCCGAACCCAGGACCTTGGAAACAGTAGTCTGCATGACTTACCACTAAGCCATGACTGTTATACAAGAACATTGTGCTAAAATAAATATATCATGTAATAGTAGGAATGAATGTAAAGGGAATATAGGATGTGTAGTACACAAAGCATGTAATTTAGAATTACTGTCAAAACTAGTGGATTTCCATAATAGTAGTGTGTGAACAGAAACAGCCATGCCAGTTGGTAGCTAGTAGGTAATAATGTCACTGTAGCACCTTGCAAGCCACACACATACTCACAGTAGGATAATCACTGCCCATACCCCACAACCTCTTACAGGAACACATCCGGACCAAGTAATAAAATATGCGGAGCAAAGGGCCAAAACCAGGGACACATTACAAATAATGTTACAACAAACGTAGACAGTTCAGAGAGTAACAGGTTCTGCATTTTGTGGGATGTTTGGAAGGGTATGAAGTCTGAAACTTGAATGTTTGTCACTATATTCTGACTTGAGCCCAGAGTGATTTGCCAGAAAAAGCTGTTTATGAGATATGGACCAAAATATGAGGCAAAAATGTGGACAACCTGCAAATATTTGTACACATGAGAGGTCTGACACCACCATATTTGAATAGTTAAGAGCCTAGACATAGCAACAGTGAATGAGTTACAGGGATGCCCCACAGACTCCATGTGAAATGTACAAACAAGTAGGCAGAAAGGTGTTACAACACATGCAATGGTAACTATGGAGTCCTGAAAGTATGCACCACTTGCATGGCAGAAAAAGTGTAGTAATACATATGCTCATGCTATCCCACAGTCACAACTGCAGCATACCAGACAATTTAATGGGTGTACCCCACTGATATGTACCATTCCATGAGGCAGATAACAGATGCACCTGAGAGTCTCTGGGGCCTGCTCAGCAGCATACTCAAATACCCTAATAGATGTCAAGGCCCACACCATGGCCAGACCACACTGCATGCTGTAACACCCTAGCAGATATAGCAAGCATTCCAAGGTGTGAATGTACATGGAAAATAGGAAATCCACAGCAGCACACTACAGTCAGGACACCTAGCAGGCATGCAAGTAGTGACTGTAAAGGGCAAATATTGAAGCCATAGCAACAAAGTGCAAGCAAAAGTGCAAGGAAAGCACACACACACACACATTAACAGTAGTAGTAATTGTAGGTGTCAGTGTACATACACAGTTAGTACAGAAAACTGGAGAAATGAATGGAGGAATGTTAATCTACAACACAGCTGGAAATATGAGAGAGATACCAACCTTTACACTCACAGAACATTGTCCACAGCATACCAGCATGGTCCCTGCCCTTAAAATCTGAAAGGGCTACGCCTATCTCACATACCTTTTTATAGCACTGTTCTGAAATCACAGTGAGAACTGCAATCAGTACACAACTGGTTGCATGCAATTAGCAAATGCTGGCTAACAATTGGTGCAGAGGCCATCACATGGACATATGCAGATACCTACAAAAGTATGCTGTACTCCCAGTCCACACATGCAATACTTTCATTGCACCCTGAGGAGGAAGTGAGAGACAGAGGGAGAAAGAGAGAGAGACAGAGACAGAGAAAAATGAAATTAAACATACACAAACAAAACTGTTCAGCAACAGCCACCTGAAAGCTGACAACTGGCAAGTGGAGCAGCAGGACACAAAACCAAATGGCAACACAAGCAGCTGTGACAAACACAGGTAATGTAAAGTAATACTATAAAGGTCTACATACTGTGAACCCTCCATATGTGTCATTGGTCTATATCCATATGTATATGAAGATGTGCAAAGGGCAGGGGACATACAGCAACTATCAGTGAAGGCTGTACATACATTTGTATGTGAGAGCATCTATGTGCACATATCAATGTAGGTTGAATGTAGGTTGTAGTGCAATGTACAGAGTAGGTTTCACAGTTATGTATGTTTAGCAGTATATTAGTGTGTGTATACAGTACGGTAGACAAACATGTTGATATACCTGTCTGTCATATGGATACGTATGTATGTCAAAATATGTATGTGTATATATATATATATATATATATATATATATATATATATATATATATAAAGATAAAATATGTACAAACATATATATGTAATACACACATACAGATATAGATATATGTAGATACATATACATAGACAGACTGATCTGACTATCTACAGGTATGACTGTATATGACGACCTCAACACCCCCTGTCCCACCCCCTCTGTCACTCTCACCCCTCTGTGTCACACCCCCCCTCCCCATATCTATAGCAATATATGTACATCAATATATATATATATGTGTATATGTATACAGACATATATATATATATATATATATATATATATATATATATATATATATATACATATAGATATATCTATATACATATATATATATATATATATATATATAGAGAGAGAGAGAGAGAGAGATGTATATATATTCTGAGTGAGGCACATGTGTACAGATGTATTGCAACAGGTGCCTGGTGACAAAGGCATGGAGTGAACACCAGTGTCAAAACTGGAGTACCATACCCCATTTCAAATCACCTACACCAGTAACCACCAGATATGTGATTGGCTGCCCACCACTGCATGTGTCAGGGGTGAACAGGGTCATAAATGTGTACAATAGTCCCCCCAATGATATTCACAGTGGCACACTATTCCTGGAATACCTGCACATGGTATGTGTCAGCAGACATGGTGTGTCAGCTATGGACATGTAGGTCAGTGTACCCCTCCACACCACATAATGGCTGCCATGGTATGTACCTCACATGACAGCTACAGATATGGTGAAGGACACAGTGACATGTACAGCACTGTGACAATGCACTCAAACACATTACCAATGCACAGTGACTGACAACACCACAGAGTACACACATACTACCCACATAGAGGTTACCACTCCTGGATTTACATACGTAAGTCACACCCATGACAGATGTCCAACAACCATAGTAACACCTCACACCATCCACAACCTAAATGACTGCTGTGTGTCATCCATGCCACTGCAATAGAGAGCACATGTGGAGGTAAAGGTTCCTACCCACAGATAAGACATACTCTGCAATAAACCACACAGTGTTAAAAAGCAAGACTCCCCATGAGTACATGTCACACATACCCCTGCTGAATGTTAGTCAGATAGGTAATATGCCATATGACTCACCCTGTGTAACTGTGTGACAGCAGCAGGTACCATCACACCACATGTGCCACAATGGTCAGGGTGGCAGAACAGTATGCTGCTGTAGTCCCAGGGACAATAGCATATTGTATAGTATTGTATTGTAATGTATTGCATTGTGTTGTATTGTATTGGTATGTTGAGGTGCCTCCTTCATGGAGTGGAACCACTGCTGCTGTGCGCCAGTGTACAGGTACATATCCTGTAGTCAGGCTAGTGTTACATAGCACTTCTATGTGTGTGTTTAGCTCCTGTCAGAGTTCATGTAGCATGCAACCGGGGATACCATCAGGTCCCACTCATGTTGTGTATTCTGCTTTCCTGAGGGCGGCTCTCACCTGGACATCTGTGATGACAGGGAGGTTACAGTCAGCTGGGATAACTATGTCATATTTTGGGGAGAGGGAGGGGTGACACCTGCACTGAACCTGTCTGCCACAATGTTGTCAATATCTGTGTTTTCAGTGAATTATTTGTTGTTGTGTACTAACTATGAGCATAGAGGAGGGATTCTGACCAGGTTGCTAACATAACTGAAGAAGGCCTTCTGGTTATCTGTAGTGTCCCTCTTGATTTCCCTCTCAAAGTTGCCCATGGATGTTTGTATGAGGGAAAATAGATCCTTACTAGTTCTGCTCAGACATGCCTTCCCTTTATGGACTTATGCTCTGTCTTGCAGTAGCTTCCATCTTTTGTAATACAATCTGTCTATGGCTGGGGTCCACCAGACAGGATGCTGTCCCTTTGTGGAGAGTGTCTTGGTCATATATGGGATTGCATGATCCATGCATTCTCGGAGATGTCCGTAGAAAGCATTTGTGTAGGGGTCAGCATTGTGGGTTGTGTCTTCCACTGGCCCAGTGGGCTGAAAGGATACCATGTCACTGTTACAAAGTGTAAAGTTTGCATCTGCAATGTTATTCACTATAGTCATTTGTGCTGGTGGTGGAGGTGGGATATGTATATCCAGGGCAATTAGTTTGTGGTCAGCTCACAGTAGTTGATGATGTAGGCCATACAGTACCTAGATACAAACCCCCAGAGTTGGAGGTGCTCTGGACCTGAATCAGTGTTTAACTGCTGGGGTTTGGTAGTATGTCGTATGGAGTGTGCCAGGTACTGTTGCACAGTTGCTGGCTGGGCACTGATACCTGGCCATTTACATGTGTATCCACCAATAGACAGACAGATGCTATATATGTGAGATATGTTGTATCATAACAATCGAGTAGCATGTGTAGTATGTGTGCCAAATTCTGCTGACATATATTGCTGATATCAGGTTATTTTCTTTTTCAGGTACATGGCTCACCCGTGAAATCCAGCTTACTCCGCAGCTGAGGATGAGGAGATACACCAGAGCCTGGTGCGGGATTATGCAATACTCTTTTCCCGCACCAGCCAGAATCAGCAGGAGAGGGCTGCACTGTGGCAAGACCTGGTCCGTCGGGTAAATGACATAGGCACGCATAATAGGACATATGAGCAGGTACGACATCACTGCAGTAATTTAATCAGAAATGTCCGTCAGCGTGCGTTGGATATCCACAGGCAACAGGTCGCCACAGGTGGTGGGGTGGCTGCACATCCCCCACTCACAAGACTGGAGGGACTACTCATGAGTGTAGTGGCTCCAGTCCGCCAGCAACAACAACAGCAGCAGACATGCATTATGATGGAGGCTGGAGCCACGCAGCAGCAAGACTATGAGCGTGCAGGTAATATGCCATATGTATAGTTAACTGTTGTGTACACTGGTAGTTAATGCATGTGTGAGGTGTGTCCTTGGTTTGTAGCTGTCATCATAGTATTTAATGTGCAAGTGTGATATCCTCAATATTAGCAGCTGACCTGTGAAAGGCGACTGTTGTACTACTGACCTGTATCATACTCAGTAACAATGGCACAGTTGTGCCCACTGACATTAGTTTCCTCACTTCTGCAGGTCCCTCCGGTGTAACAGCAATGCAGCCTATCCATGCTGGTAAGTGTGTATTAACAATACCTGTAATAGTCTTGATAGTAATAGTAATATTAGGCTCACTTAGTAGTGCTCTTTGTATGCATGCAGGTGTGTCTGTCTGTGTGTTGATATCATGCATACTGAGTAGTGAGCAATTGTGTGCAACTGTGTGCATGTGTGCATGTGTGCATGTGCACACGTGTGCATGTTTGCATGTGTACATGTGTGCACGTGTGCACGTGTGCATGTGTGCATGTGTGCATGTGTGCATGTGTGCATGTGTGCATGTCTGGACCTGTGCATGTGTGGATGTGTGCATCACTGGTAATATTGTGTAGACATTGTAAACTGTGTTTCCTGTTCCCTTCCAAAGGTTCTGGTGCTGCTCTGGTGTGATGCAGCAGGGAACCTGAATCAGGTGCCATGAGTACTGATAATGATGACATCTGTGTAATGGCACAGGAAGGTCTGCCAGGGTCCATCATTGGTCAGCCGATTGACAGTACACAGCTGTCAACCCCATCAATGCGCACAGTTATCCTGCCAATACACCCTTTGTCACCAATGTCCCTAGGTGATGGACAGTATACAGTGGGCACTGACCAGGGCAATGTGGTATCTGTGGCACATGCCTCCCCACACAGCAGCCATGGGCATGGCCCTGAGATGGTACCACACAGACAGATGTCTAGGGGTTCTCGTGGGAGCATCCGTGGGGGTACTGCCCCTGTCAGACATGCCCACAGAGGTCTTACAACCTCAGCTATGTTTTGGGCTGTCATGCAGGCACAGTCACGTATGGAACGGTACACCAGACAGGGTCTGAGGGAGCTGACAGCATGTCGCACAGCCATGACTGACAGTATGCGTGACATTGCGGCTGCCATCCGTAATTTCACCGATGTCATAGACAGACGTTGTGGGGACATATTAGACCGGTTCCACAACTACATGTCCATGAGCCAGGGCGATGGTGGATGGTTGAGGCATCAACGTGGGCGTATGCCAGCAACAGCAGCAGCTGGCAGTTGTCACGGATGACAACAGGGCCGCGGCCGCCCCATAGTGCCATCAGCAGCCCCAGCAATGCTGGGTCTGTGCTGTCATCAGACTGCCCCAGGAGACCACGTGCACGTGGCTCTGGCCAGGCCCGACAGGGATCTGTGTCCAGTCAACGAACACCTGCTTCTGATGACAGTACCCAGTCTGGATTGGTACCGGATACGGTCCGTAGCACCCCTGCAAGGCACAGGTACCGTGTCCATGGCCAGAGACACTGATCTGTATGACCTGGCAGGTACAGTCTGTGGCTATCCACAAACACCAGTATATGGCAGCCATGAGGTGGAACTGTGTGCATCCATACACACATACGAATTGACAACACCTAGGGCTACTGCATACATGCACACACTGCATCAACATTGCCCCACCTTGTACTGCTGTCCCTCACCAACACACATACACATACATGTCAATCGGTGGTATCGGTGGCTGACTCAGGCATACCAAGTTCACACCCTGTGCATATGATGAGACTGTGCCACCTCCTGCAATCTGTAACATCAGTGCAGGTACAGGTTAACATGTTGCTGATGCACAGGGTGACTACATAGACGTGTAGTAATAGTATCATGTTGTTAACAGTACTGTGTGCTGAAATAATTGTGGGTATACCACAACATGCCTGATGCAGTAAGGGTATGATTGTCATGTACTGTTGTCTACACCCATGGTAAGTACCATAGTGTATCATCTGCACATGTTGGCATACTGGTGGTAAGGATGTCAACAGAAGGCTACATACATAGGTAGCACAGGGGATAAGGTAATGAAAGTATTAAAACGCAATGATGGACATGTAAACTGCAAGTGGCATGTTGCCCACACTGGAATCTGCAATGCGGATGTTTGAGGATGTTGATATGTGTGCAGTACTACACGACTGGTATAGGACACACTGGAGCACCCTAGCACTGCAAGCTCACATCTCATACCATGCTAGACAGCCCCAACACACAAAACTAACTGTCACAGGAGGGAGAGTACCCATACATGTCAGGGATACTGTGGTGGCAGGCCAGGTAGCATACATCCTGCTAAGTATGGAACCACTGAGTGAAGGCTCAGTGTCTGTTATTTGACATGTGTATTACTGCAGGTATGAGCAAATGGGTTTCCATCCAGTTATTGTATATCCTGACGGAACATGGTCTGTACACTTGTGTGCGCTGAGACTGGACCCTAGCCATCTGACCTGTGTATTTCCATGTACATGTGCATAGTGCCTGCATATTTGCAGTGTTACCTACTGGAAGTGGTACAGCTTGTTTGTTGTACAATGGACTACATGCAGCCCTGCTTACTGTAGCTTCGTTTGCATGCATGTTTGCTTGCATTACCCTGGAATACTGATCCCACCTGCAATGCATAGTTACAGAGCTTCTGTGGACTCCTAGTGACATCTGCATAGCTTACTATATGTATGTCCATGTCTCACTTGACAGAATATCACTGTTTGTCCTGTTCACATGTACGTTGCATGTGACACATTGCATATGACTTACCTGGCATTTGTCCACGTGAGCAGTCATATATGCTACTGCTAACTAATCACAGGCACTACACCCTCACATATTCATCTTCTGTTGAACCACCTGCTTCGCTAGGGACAGCTTGCACCTGTCACCCCTGGGCTTTCGGATATTGGCAAAGGCTCTTGCTACCCCCATAGTGCCTTTGTTAGGCAAGGCTCAAATGACAAACCCACCTTCATAGGTATCACAAGGGATTAGAAACTAAGAGTAATGCTACCCAACGCCAGAAGTCTAAACCTCAAGATGCATGCACTCGAAACTCTCCTTAGCATGGAGAACATCGATATCTGTGCAGTAACAGATGCCTGGTACAGGGCTACTGAGAGCACCCCAGCACTACCAGGTTATACCTCATACCATGCTTTTCAGCCCCAAAACTTGGAATGAACCACAAAAGGAGGGGGAGTATTGATATTCATTAAAGATACCCACACCTCCAGGTTGGTGGCAAAACACCAAGCATCAGAGACTATCCATGTGCAACTAACAATGGGTGAAACTGCCTTCCAGGTTATAGCCTGCTACAGACCACCCTCCCAAACCCAAGAACTGTACTCAGCCTTCCTGAGAACAGTGGAAAATATGAAGGTCTCTCCAAACACCATTATATTGGGCGACGTCAACTACCCAAACATAGACTGGGAGCATGACTCAAGCTCCAACACCCTAGGCCAAAGATTCATAGAATATATGAGCTCAAATGCTATGGAACAACTTGTTACCACTCCCACAAGAAGGGGAAACATACTGGACCTGATCATCACCAACATGGGGACTCTATGCTCCAGACCAGAAGTTTATCCCTCACTGGTAAGATCAGACCATAAACTAATCTCACTGGATATTCACATCCCGACCCCACCCCCTGCCCAGAACACCACAGTGAACAACTTCTCTAAAGCAAATTCACACTCCTCAAAACTGAGGTGGAAACCTTCAAAGCCCCCGGGCCTGTGGAAACTACAGACCAGACAGCAGATTCCTCTATAAATGCATTCTATGGACACCTTCAGGAATGCACGGATCATGTGATCCCGAATAAAACCAGGACCCAATCCTCCAAAGGCAGACTTCCTGTCTTGTGGACCCCAGCCATAAACAAACTACACAATAGAAGGAGGAAGCTACTAAATGATACAGCAAAATCCCAAAAAGGGAAGGCATCACTGATCAGTATTAGCAAATAACTACAGGCACTCATAGGATTGTCTAAGGCCAGCTTCAAGAGAAATTGCACAGGACACTAAGGATAATCACAAGGCTTTCTTTAGTTATGTTAGGAACCTGGGTGGTAATTCCCAGATATGCTCAGAGGTAGTCCAAAATGTCAATAGAAACACAAAACCCACAGACATTGCCAACATTCTAGCTGACAGGTTCAGCGCCAACGTCTCCCCCCCCCTCCACACCGAAAGGGCAAATATGTATCCCAGCAGAGTGCTGCCCCCCCTGACATCTCAGATGCTCAGGTAAGAGCCGCCCTCTCCAAAGCAATACACACTGCATCAATGGGACCAGACAGTGTCCCGGGCTGTGTCCTACATGAACTCCAAGAAGAGCTACAACCAAACATAAAACTACTGTTCAATCCCAGCCTTACTACAGGATATGTGGCCAAAGAGTGGCGTACAGCAACAGCAGTCCCTCTACAGAAAGGTGGTGCCTCAACGGATCCTGGGCACTATCGCCCCGTAAGCCACACTAGCTCAGTCTCAGAGCTATGGAAAGGATCATCATGGACCTCATAAATAAAGATATTGGGGACCTACAGACACTGGATCATACCCAGTTTGGCTTTGTTAATGGCAGATCCTGCCTCTCAAACCTGGTTAATTTCTTTGAAACAGTCACCAAGGCCATTGACGAGGGGAAGGTGGTCCACACAGCCTACCTGGACCTCGCAAATGCCTTCGATACAATACCCCACTCGGGCAGTCTAGAGAAGCTCACCAGCTTAAATATAAGCCCCTATGTCACTAGATGGATTGCACACTGGCTCAAGGACAGAACCCACATGGTTAGAATTGCTGGAGCCATGCCAGACTCCAAACCAGTTACAAGTGGTGTCCCACAAGGCTCAGTCCTGGGACCTCTCTTGTTTGGTATATATTTATCGGAGGTACAGGCCAACATGGAAGGAATGTGGCTGACCAGATATGCAGATGACTGCAAACTGGCCACCATAATTGACTCTCTAGCCGACACAAGCATCCTCCAAAAGGGCCTCATAGAAACAGACAACTTGTGCCAGAGCCATGGCCTCAAGCTGAATGCAAGAAAGTGTATAGTCATCCCCTTTGGCAAAAACAAAGTGCCCACAAAGTACCACATAGGTGGTAATCCATTAAGTACAGAAGAAGTAATTAAGGACCTGGGGACCCAAGTTGATAGCAATCTCTCATTTGACAACCACGTGGCCAAAGTGGTTAGAAAGACATTTTATATAGCCCACCCCATCATGAAGGGATTCACATCTAGATCAGGGGAGGACATCATGCCTCTTTACTCATCCCTCATCAGGCCCATAATTGAGTACAATACCCCTGTTGGGATTTACCTTACCAGACACCTGCAGCAACTGGAAAGACCCCAAAAGTACCTCACCAAGAGTATCAAAGGCTCAAACAGATGCCATATGCTGACCGGTTAAAGAAACCCCAGCTCTACTCAGTGGCATACCGCCTGTTCAGAGGCGATCTGTGCCTGATGTATAAAGCCATGTCAAACCCGGAATTAATGGGCATGCTGCACCTGAGAATATCCAAATCCCATCGAGCTACATGCTTGAGAGACTTGAACCTCAGCACTGAAATAAATAGGACATGCTGGAGGGACAGATTTATAACCCAGAAGCTCACTTCACTCTGGAATAAAATCCCAGTCCAGGTTAGGCAGAGTCCCTCATTGACTCTCTTCAAGAGGAATTTTGATGAGTGGATGGGACATTGTAGGTTTACCCCGGGTATTACTTCTGTGTCACTGTTAGACAGAGGCACAGTATACTAACCTCGAAAAAGGGCATGGCAAGATATATTTACAATGGATGGCTACAGACAAACACATTCTGGCTAGGTTTATAAATGCCCTAGGGCAGATAGCCTAGTATGAACCTATGAACCTATGACCCTATGTACCTTGTTCCCCATTGGCCCTATGTGCTGTTAATCACCATGGCAATCACAATACTTTGGTAGCATGTGCAAAGGTCAGTTGTCAGTCACCTCTATGGTACAGTTTTGGAATATGTGGGTCATGTGGCAATGTCACAGCTGCCACATGTACACAGTCAACCCTCTCCCCTACACATGGACGTACAACACATGTATGAGATGGAACCACATAGCCAAACTGGGGACTAAGCACTCTGAACCCAGTACTGGCATAACCTGTCAGGTGGCATGAAATACTACAGTGACTACAATACCAGTCTGATGTAGACCTACACTGACAGCAATACAAGCACGTGAACACACTGGGCCATTCGTGGAGCCTAAGAATAGCATCCTGCCTGAGCAGCAGACACCTCTGCAGCTGGCAAACAGGCATACTTTATGCCAGAACACATCACGCATAACACATAGCACACAAGTCCTGTGTGCCAAACAGTCACAGCCTGTACACCTGCCACAGTTGTGTTAGGTACCTTTATTGTCCGGTACAGTGAGGTCACGCTCACTAGGCTGGACAAGGTGAAGGTCACAGTGATATGCCCGTGGGGCACTATGGTCCACCACATAACACAAGCATACAGGTCAGTCAAAGGCATGGACACATATGACTCAGTCATTGTCCATGCCACTATGGCTGACCTGTGATGTACCTCCCTGGACTACATGATAGGGAACATGGAAGGGCTCTCTGAGCATGTGGCACAGGCTGGTATGACCCTGACCTTGGTTGGCATCATACCCTCACCAGGAATGCTGACGTATTACTTTTTTTTTCAAATAATTTTTTATTATTACGAAATACAAACGATGCAGACAGAATTAAAGTACAGAACATTCCTACATAAAAATATGTAAATTAAACTATGAACATGGAAAAAAAAAACATTTAGAACTTGATTACAATTGTAGAGTAAAAAAGAAGATAAGAGGAATGTGAGCTATAGGAGGCAATGAGATCTGTCTACAAACCAAAAACTAAAAGTAACTAAAAGCACACAGCTAACTACTAACAACGAAAAAGACAAACATAATACCATGCTACCTTATATATATAAAGACATAACCAAGAATCTGTGAACATGAGATGTTGACACTCTAGAGGGTATGATTTGTAGGGAAAGGCAGTATCAAAAAAAAAAACAAAATAGATAAATACATAAATAAGGAGTTCAAAGGGAGTGTCAACTAAATTGAGGGCATAAGACATTTAGTCACATAAAATTACATCAAATAGGCAATTCCATAAGTTGGTGAAATAAGCTTTCTTCCCGACCAAGAATTATGAGTTTTTGTGCTGATATATGTTTAATTGCCATCTCTTTGAAACCCTGCCAACATAATTTTGTGCGGTCTAACCAATTGTTAGTGATGTAGAGTTTGATTAGGGAGCAGAGAGTGATTAGAACGTGTAAGTGTAATTTAGGCATCTTAAATGGGGGAATATTTAAAATAGCTGTTTGCCAAGAAAGTGTAGAATTGTAATATCCCATTTTTTTAGTCGCACTTTGAGAGAACACCACAATTTGTAGGAATGATTACAATGCCACATAACATGAAGAAGATCTGCTCGCAAACAAGGGCAGCATGTACAACAGAGGAGTTATTAGAATTAAATTTATTTAGTATTACAGGTGTATAGTAGCAGTTATTATTCAACATCAGTTGAGTATATAATACTTTTTGAAAGGGCAAGTTCTAAGGTGGTTTTATGGCTAGTAGTTTTGATCCTCTGTGATAGGTGAATTTATATTGTCCCAGTAGTTGGAGAAAAGGCAGTTATTATTGTAGAGTAATGGCTTTAATAACTTGTAAGAGGAAGAGATAGTTTTTTTAGGATTTGAAAGTGTAGAGATAATTTCAGATAATTTATTTATTTCCCTTAAATCAGAAGGAATGCAGAAAATTTGTGAGGATAAAAGTTCTTGTAATTGACGTAGAATGACTGTGTATTTATTATTGGCCTTGAGAGTTAGACGTAAATCTGCAATCGATAGAGATTTATGTTTGAGCAGGTCCCAAACTGTAAAGTCCGTAATAAGGGGGAATTTAGAAAGATCAATCATATTATTATTGATTTTGAAATTTGGAATGCTGACGTATTACTGAATGCTGATGAATTGCTGTAGCTACAACACCCTAGCTGAAAGGTTCCTAGCATGTAGTCACTGCATTGCTATGGAACAACTTGTTACCACTCCCACAACAGGTGAAAACATGCAGCACCTGTTCATCAACAACATGTAGACTATATGCACCAGACCAGATGTGTATCCCCTCGCTGCTAGGTTGATACCATCTACATATCACACTGTATATACACATACCACATGCAGCACCCACAAAGAAGACCACAGTCATAATGTTATCCAGTGCAAATACCATGTATTCACATGTGGCAGGCGTCAGACATGGTAACTATTGAAGGTCACAGGTACATATGTGTATTTGGCACACACATACATCATCTGTGTCCATTGCCATTACTGGTTTAATCGATGTCATGCATTATTGTGAACAACAACCCACACACATGGGCATTCTGTGCGACAAAAACACACGTGGCATGTCTGGAATCCAATGTCATAACTAACTGTGCTATGACAGTAGTGAGAGACGCAGTAGCAGAGCGTGCTATTTGCATTACTGGGAGATTTGCCCTCTTCAGCTGTACTTGCAGGGTGCTGACATCATTTCTGTGTAGAGATTGGAGTATGCAGCAGCTGGCGTGTTGTACTGGTTAGCAAAAGGGTCAGTTCTCTCACACATGTAATTGCGCACACACACTACTTTCACCCTCTCCCACACACACTTGTTATTTGTAGGATACAAACCCCTACCTAACTTTGTTATGACACAAGACAGATGCATTAGCAGAGCACGCTATTCGCATTACTGGGGGGTTTCCCTTCTCCTGCTGTACTTATAGGGTGCTGACATCATCAGTGTTTAGAAAGGGGAATGTGCATCCTGTAGTGTGTTTTCCTAGTTGCCAAAAGGGATATTTCTTTCATACAGACTTGCACACACACTAACCCCCTCCACACATACTGAGCATTTGCAGGATTCAAACACCTACCTAACTATGTTATGACACTCGAGAGGGATGCATTAGCAGATCGCGCTATTCGCATTATTGGGAGGTTTCCCTTCTCCTGCTGTACTTATAGGGTGCTGACATCATCAGTGTTTAGAAAGGGGAATGTGCATCCTGTAGAGTGTTCTCCTAGTTGCCAAAAGGGATATTTCTTTCATACAGACTTGCACACACACTTACCCCCTCCACACACACTTAGCATTTGCAGGATTCAAACCCCTACCTAACTATGTTATGACACTCGAGACAGATGTATTAGCAAAGCAAAAAGTCTATTTCTTTCATTGATCTTAATATGTCTGTCCATCCCTATTAAATCAAGCAACTCTTCTCAGATCATTTTCTTCTAAACTGAGGGCACATTCTTTGTTCTCCATTTCCTGTGGGTATTCTATAGAAAGTTCCAGAGCATCTTCCTGTGCCACATTCTCTTCATTTTCATCCTGTGTGATCTGTATTTCTTTCATATGGGAACTCACTGGCCAATCACTCCACAGCACTGACTGTGTCAGAGTTGCCAAAGTGTTTGTTCCTCCCCTTGCTGTGCAACTCCATCTGACCATTTGTACTGGTTTCCTATGGAAGACTCCAAAGTATTTTCATATGGCAAAATATCAGATAGTTCTTGCTGCATTAGTTTCTCCTTAATTTGGGAATCTATTGCTCTATTGTGCTGTGGTGTTTTCTGAGTTAGATATTCTACACTAAATCCTTCACTTAGTAGGTAATCTATAACCCCCATTTCCTTTTCTTCAACTTTTCCATTACTAATCCTTTATTCTATGTTTCCTCTTTGTTTTATTTTTTTCTGTTGTAAAATTTTCCATGTCCGGATGCCTTTGCCTTATTTCTCTTCAAATATCTTTGCTACTGCTCTTTTTGTATTGATTAGTTTTGCTTTCTCCGTTATATAAATATTATACCATATTAAATCTCTTTTTCTTTCCCATGTCCATATTTCTTCTTCAGATGTCTCCTGATCCTCCTGTTTCTCTTTACTTTGGGGACTCTTTCCATCATGCTGGGATGTAACCTGTGTTAGACTTTCTATAATAAATCATTCACTTTGCAAAAATTCCATAACTTTAAGTTCTGTTTTTAACGTCTACTTTCCTAATCTTCTGTTCTATGTTTCATCTTTGTGATCTTTTTTTTTTTTTAATTGTGAAAATCTCCATATTTGGATGCCTTTGCCTGTATTTCTCTTTGAATATTATTGGTGCTGCCTTTTTTAGTTGATTAATTTGGCTTTTTCCTTTACATAAATATTACACCATATCAGATCTTTCTTTCTTTCCCATGTCCATCTTTTTTATACCTTTCAAAAGTCTCTAGATTTTGTTCTTTATATTTACTTCCTCCGATTCTTTTTTCTATATAATGTTTTTCATAAATCTGTTGTATTAATGAGCCCAAATTTTTATTTGAAACTTCTGACATTTTTTCTTGTGGAAGTATTTTTGTTTCCTCTAATTTCTCTTTTAATCTTTTTGTATACTTCTGTTTGGAAATTCTGGGCTTCTTCCATAATAGTAACAACACAAGGTCTTTCTTTTCCTCAATAGTTCGCTCCATCCTCTTTATGACTCTTTTTTGGCCTATCAATTTTTGAGATTTTTATGGCTTGCTTGTTCTTTCTTCAACAGGGTAGCCATCCTCTCAGGGCCTGGCCTAGCCCCATTTTATGAATGTTTCCATGTTATGAGGATTCTACACCGTTATTTATTCCATTCTTGGCACCCGTACGCCTATAAGGATTGGGCTCTTTTTTTATCCTGGGTCTTGCACACCCAGCTATCTTTTTTTTTTTTTTTTTTTTTTTAACCTACTTCTGTCCATGATATATGTTATATTTAAAACAGCCTATGTATCAGTGGCATATTGGTGAGATTTTGTGAGAAACAGCATCCACTTCATGAAGATACTCACCAAGCCTTGAGAATGAGTTCAATTCCAGAAAAATTACTCTCCTTTGCTTGCTGAATTATCTCTCCATTTGTACCTCACCCTGAGGTCACTGCACTGTGGAAAAAGACTGATCATTAACAAGAAGTAAAATGTGACTCTGTCTTTCTGTTGGAGGTTATCGGATCACACTACCCACAGAATGCTAACATGCAAGTACTAAGGTCTCATTTACATGAACAGAGTAATCATCAGGACAAGTGCCTGTAAACCCTTAGCAACCACAGCAAACAGAGCTAGCTGTACAGTAATGTTTCTATGTGAGGTGTGATGCAAATCATTTGTGTATAAGAAATTCTGACTCTTGTGGAAGATGTTTTTGACCAGTTGGACATTAAAGATGCTGTTTCTAAGGAATACTTTCAACAGTGCAGGACTCTTTAAACCAACAAAGGAATTATATGTATGTACACACTTCTTTAGGTGCCAGTCTTTGACACAGGAAGACCACGGTCATGGTCAGTGTGTGTTACACAGCCATCAGCGTGTAGCGGAGACTATTGTTTACAAATTACCAGTCCTACCTGTGTACTGTGGTAAGAATTAGAAAATAGCCACTGGCATAGGCATCTACTCTTTCTCAGCACATCTCAGTTGGCTACACTGAGATGGGTGGTGGGCATATCATTAGTACCCATAAAACTTTTCCATAACAATTTGAAGTACTAATAGTGTATTCCTATACTACCTTCTTGGGAGTTTCTTTTTCCACTTAACATTAATTTGTGTCTACAAGCACAGGAATACAATAAATGGCATGGTTTACTCAATGTGAGGACCATGCCTTCAACCACATCATATGTTATAGATTTTAAAATGGAGCCTAAAAATGTCTTCTTCATAACATTAAGGAAGCAATTCCAACTGGGCACTCACAGAGGGAATGGCATACTTTGCAGACATGCTCTGAGAGTTTCTACTTATCCTGTGTTATGGCAATAAGACTGCTTTCTTTGAATTACCTGCAGCATGGAGCTTGTGTATGGATCCTTGTGTACCTCCTCACTTGGAAACCCCTATATGTATTTTACTGCTAAAAACTTGGGAGTAGCACCACATTCTGAGCGTAAACTGTTTTAGAGTCCAGTTGTGTAGATGGCTTAGAATGATTCAGGCATAAGGTACTGCCATGTATAAAGCGTTACTTCGGCAGATTGCTGGATCTCATCTGAACATTTTCTTCAAATTTTGCATGTTGGAGACAGTCTGTAGTTCTGCCTGCCAGCTTTTTAGCTTTCTTATTTTGATATTTTGTAGACACTATACATCATTTTTATATTGTGCAGATACAGAGGCAATACAATGCAATAGAGTTAACATTGCTGCCTCACAGCGCTTAGACCCCAAGTTTCAGTTTTTGACTGGGGGACATTATTTGAAGAGTCTGCACGTCATTCCTGTGCCCAAACATAAGTTCATAGGTTGTTACTATGCTATAGGCCCTAGGGCCTATACAAGCCTAGCCATAACAATTCCCTGCCTATTTCTTCCCATAGTATTTACTTCCCTGGACCCCTGTCTAGCAGGGCAACTGACATGATCCTCGGGGTGAATTTTCTATCTCCCATTCAATCATCAAGGTTCCTTTTGAAGAGGGCCAAAGAGGCACTCTGCTTGACAAGTATGGACAGTCTATTCCAGATTCTGGGGATTCTCTGGGTCAGGAACCTATTCCTCCAGCATGTTTTGTTCATTGTGATGACAAGGTTTAGATCCCTGCAGCGTGCATCTCTGAGGGATTGGGATTTCTTTAAGTGTAGCATGTCCAACAGCAAAGGGTTTGACATGGCCTTGTATGTTAAGCAGAGATAGCCTCTGAGTAGATGATATGCAACAGAGTATAAGTGGAGTTTTTTTTAGAAAGTCAGCATAGGGCATCTACTTTAGGCCTGTGATTATTTTAATGAGGTATTTCTGCAGCCTTTCCAGTTGTTGCAGATGTCTTGAGAGGTACATACCAAATGGGGCATTGTATTCTATAATGGGTCTAATGAGGGATGAGTACAGTGGGACAAAGACCTCCTTTTTTCTGGATGAAAAGCCCTTAGTGATATAGTGTGCCACATAGAAGGATTTCCTAACTGTTGTGGCGATGTGGTTATCAAAGGTGAGACCACTGTCCACCTGTGTCCCTAAGTCTCTTATCACACTTTCGGTGTTTAGTGTACTGCCACCTATGTGGTAATTCATGGGTACATGTTTTTTTCCCAAAGGGCATAACTATACATTTCTTGGCATTCAGCTTGAGCCCATGGCTCTTGCACCAAGCATCTGTTTCTGTAAGGCCCTTTTGTAGAATCATTTGGGGATTCAATAATGGCTCCCAGTTTGCAGTCATCTACAAACTTTGTTAGCCAGAGTCCCTTAGTGTTGGCCTGTACTTCAGAGAAGTAGATGCCAAACAAGAGCGGTCCCAGGACTGAACTCTGAGGAACTCCACTTGTCACTTGTCTGGAGCTGGATTTGGAGTCAGCTACTTTTACAGTGTGGGTTCTGTCAGTAAGCCAGTTGGCAACCCATCGACATAGGGATTAATGCCCAGCTTAGTAAGTTTATCTATGATTCCAGAGTGGGGGATGGTGTTGAAGGCCTTGGCAAAGTCCAGATAGGCAGTGTGGACCACTTTACCCTTGTCCACACCTCTGGAGACTGATTCAAAGAAGTCAGTCAGGTTCAGGAGACAAGATCGGCCCTTCATGAACCCAAACTGCGTGGGGTCCAGTGTTTGATGGTTGCCAATGTCTTTGTTTATAAGTTCCATGATAATACATTCCATGGCCTTGCAGAGCAGGCTCATCAGACTGATGGGGCGGTAGTTCCTGGAATCCAAGGTGGATTCCCCCTTGTGGAGTGGGATAACTGTAGCTGTGCACCACTCAGTGGGCATGAAGTCTGAGGTGATGCTATGATTAAACATGACACCCACACTGTGAAAGTAGCGGATTCCAAATCCAACGTCAGACCAGTGACAAGTGGAGTACCACAGGGTTCAGTCCTGGGTCCTCTGCTGTTTGGTATCTACTTCTCTGAAGTGCAGGCTAACACAAAAAGTCTTTGGCTAACAAAGTTTGCAGATGACTGCAAACTAGGAGCCATAATCGAAACTCCTAATGATGTGGACAAACTACAAAAGGGCCTCACTGAGACAGATACCTGGTGTCAAAACCATGGCCTGAAGCTCAATGCCAAAAAGTGTATTGTCATCCCCTTTGGTAATAACTCTGTACCCATGAACTACCACATAGCTGGTAGTTTACTTAATGCCAAAAATGTGATAAGAGACCTTGGGACACAGGTGGACAGTAGTCTCTCCTTTGATAATCATATCGCCACAGTGGTCAGGAAATCCTTCTACATGGCTCATCTCATCACAAAAGGATTCTAATCCAGAAAAAAAGAGGTCATTGTTCCCCTCTACTCATGACTCATTAGACCCATTATAGAGTACAATGCCCCTTTTGGTATGTACCTCAAGACATCTACAACAACTGGAAAGACCACAGAAATACCTCACAAAGAGGATTACTGTCCTCAAACAGATGCACTACGCAGACCGTCTGAAAAAACTACAGCTTTACTCCATCGCATATCGCCTACTCAGGGGCGATCTCTGCCTAATATACAAAGCTATGTCAAACCCAGAGCTGTTGGACATGCTCCACTTAAAGAAATCCCAATCCCTCTGAGCTACATGCTCTAGGGACCTAAACCTTGTCACCACAATAAACAGAACATGCTGGAGGGATAGATTCCTGTCCCAGAGACTTCCATACTCTGGAACAGACTACCTATCTATGTCAAACAGAGCTCCTCATTAGCACTCTTCAAGAAAAATCTTGATGATTGGATGGGAAATGGGAAATTCACCCTAGGGATCACTTCTGTGGCTCTGCTCGACAGGGGCACAGGAAAATAATTTTCTTGGGTGGCGAAAGCCAGGGTACATTTTTTGGCTAGGCTTATATGGGCCCTAGGGCCAATAGCCTAATACCTACCTATGAACTTAGGTGAGGTGCCAATGAATTTTGTAGTTCATGTAGTACATAGCCTGGGATGTCATCTGTTCCCATGGATGCTGTATTCTTAGCTTTGGAGAGTGTGTTTTTAACCTGTGTGGCCATTATTACTGAAATTTGGCAATCTTTCTGTATTGAGATGGGCCCTTTAGAGGGTGAAATTTGCACTGAATCGATCTGCCAGGATACTGGCAATATCATTGGGATCAGTATATTTAATGCTATTCCGTTGTAGCTCAGAGCAGATCTGAGCATTGTCATTACATACAAGTCTTTTTTCCAAGTAATCCAGTCTTATCTCACATCAAAACCAAAATAATCCAGTTTTTTTTCATCA